>NW_018742765.1:0-26290 GCF_001683475.1 Chenopodium quinoa
TTGATCGTGCGACTCGAAAAAAAACAAAAATTTTCCGTCATTTTTGTGGAGGGTACCGACTTTCTCCCAAAAATAAGGATGTGAAAAAAAGAATCGAAGTTTAGTTTTTCGAAGATGCATGTTAAATGATCTTAGTCAAATGTTGTTTGATACTATCTCTCAGGTGCAAGGATTAATCCATCCTAGGCTATCTAAATGGTTGACTCAATGATGAAAGTATTTGGGTAACTTAGGCACGGAGGCTAAGCACTTCGTACTTCAATGTGCAATGACAATTATGATCCATGAGTGATGTTGATATGACGAGGCATGCTTCAGCGTTGATCCATGACAAAGGGTTCCTAAGGGAAGGACTATTTGGTCATGTATCTGTGTAGTGCGTGAGCGTGACACTAAAGTTAGGCCGCAAAGGCTAAGTGTGTGGAAAGATATTATTTGTTAAAAGAGTCAAATGGTGGTGACTCTTAGGCTAGGTAAGCTAATGATGTAGGGATCAAGCCCCCAAGTCTAGCTCTAAATGAATAGGGATGAGCATAGGAGATCCCTTGATATGATCATGGAGTAAGTGTGTGAATTTGAATATGAATGCATGTTTATTACGACCGCACCTCGATGTGAGGTTGCCTACGTATCCGTTAGGAATCAGGCCGAACGTAGCTCTAGCTGAACCTCGCACAAGTATGTATACCTCAAAAAGGTTTTTTAAGGGTTGTAACGTGGTTAGGCTAAAGGTTAAAGAAGAAAGGGATAAAAAGGCTCAAGACCCTAGATAAGCCCCCAAGGTGTGCAACCTTGCTTTTGAATCTTTGTATTTTTATGCTTGAGGCTTGCTTCTCTTTTTAGATCTCTTTTTTTTCTTTAGCATTTATTTTATTTTTATAAGTGTGGGCAATCTCGATCATGCGGTCTATCACTCACTTAGCATTCATGTTTCTTAGGCACGGCACCGAGCACTCGATAAGAGACGCAATCTGAGACGTGTTCATATCAAAGATATTTTCATATCAAAGACATTGGAACACTTGCCCTTTTGTACAATTTTATTTATTTATTTTTGCTTATTTTTATTTGATCTCGAGCTTTTTTTTTTTTTTGGAATTGCATAAGTTACACACCATCCCATCCCAAGGTTAGGTAGATGTAGGTTGAAAAAAGAAAGGTCTATCGTTAGACGAGGCTCAAAGTGGTTTATCAAGAAAGGATTGTATACTAGAAAGGTGAAAGGAGATATGATGTGGCTACAAGGGGTGCCTCAAATCATTGGTATACCTTGCTCTTAGGTCGACATGGAATTTTTTTTTTTAATGCAATATAATGAAATGATCATATGTAAGGAAATAAATGCTCATTTTATTAAAAGAAAATATATAATGATCCTACAAAATAAATATAAGGAGAATAAAAAAGGTGCCTATGCTAGAATTATTGGGGAAAGAGTAAATAAAAAAGAAATAGAAAAAAAAGAGGTCACGAAATCTTGTCGCTGAAGCTTGCCTCTTGTCTTGTGTTGTTTCCTTTATCATCACTCGCTCTTCTTGTTAACTGGAGGAATGGGAATCTTGTTATTATCAATCAAATGTTGGATAGCCTCCTTTAGCTTCCAACACTCTCAGTAGCATGACCCCTACCTTGATGGTACTTGCAGTGTTCGTCTGGATTCCAACTAGGCAATCTCTTTTCAGGTGCGGGATCTTGAATAGGTCCAATGGGAGTAATGAGCCCTTTGGCATGGAGTCGATCGAAGGCAGTATGTAGCTCATCCCAATGGGGGTGAAGTCTTTCCTTAGTTATTTCTTAAACCCTTGGTTATCCATAGCTAAAACTTCACTGAGATCAAAGGTACTAACATTGTTACTAGAGTGGGTGTTTTTGGAAGAAGGATTGTCGTTCTTCTTTCCTTTCCAGCCACCGTGGTTATTTTTAGTAGCTTTTTGCTTTGCGAGGTCATCTTCGATTTCAATTCCGATGTCATAAACGGCCTTGAAAGTGTTCAGATTGTGTTGATATTTTAAATGCTTCGAATACTTCTCTTGGAGATTCTTGATAAACACCTCACAGATTCTTTTTCACTGGGCACCTCAATCATCTTAGCGGAAGTTTCCCTCCATTTATTAAAGAAAGAAGTAAAGCCTTCATTCTCTTTTTGTCTTAGGATCTCAAGTTGTCTATGGTCGGTTTCAACTTGAATATTGCACTTGTACCTATCGACGAAAGTGTTTACTATCGATTCCCAGGTAGAGGTTTTCTCTTTGTCAAGGGAGAAGAACCATTGTTGGCAAACAGTTTCAAGAGATAGAGAGAACAGAGAGGGGAAAACCTTCTTATCGATACCCTTAATGTTCATTATAGTTTCTGAAGCTCTTAGGTGAAAGTAAGGGTTATTTGTTGCCTTGAATTTAGGGATGTCAGTGGCGTTGAACTTATGTGGAAGAAGTTCCTTGTCCAGCGAGACCCCTTGTGAACTCATGCCCTGAAATTTATAGTCACTAGATAGCTTCCTCGAACTTTCTTGCATAAGGTTCATTTGTTGTTGCTTCACAGGGTCATCGACCTTAAGTGTGAGGAGCTTTAGTGTTTCAGTCATGGTAACCAGTTGGTTCCTAAGCTCATTGACTTCTTCTTGAGTTGCCATTACCCTTTTAGCCTTTCTATTTTGACGAATCGGTTTATCAAAAAGTGAAACTTGAATAAAGAGGTTGTCCTTGATTAATTGCCCTTCTCTCCTCGACCAAGTACTGTGGAAAAGGAATTTGGGGATATCTATTGTTAATTATTTGACTCAAACTCTACTCAACATGCAATGGATGGAGGAAGTGAAGAAATATGGAATAGAACGTGAAGAAAAAAGATGTAGATGGAGGGATATGAAGAATTAGAAATAGGATGTACCCCCAACTGACGGAAAAACCGACTCATGCATGAACCTAAGACATGACCATGGTGACATATACTCAAAGCGTGTGCTAAGACTAGTGAGTGTAGGTGACATTTTAAGACTCTTGTCATGACCATGTGGCTAGACTATGTGACTAGACTCAATTAATGACTTGACAAGGTGTTATTGGCAGCGAAATTTAACCGAATTAATTAGCAAACTGGTTAATTGGACACTAGATGATGACTCGATCAATAATCCGAACTATCGGCCAAACGACAGGACTGGCGCCGCACTGTGTAGTGTAGCGCCAGACGACAGAGCTATCGCCAGGCGCCACACTCCACAGAGTGGCGCTACAGTCCAGACTTTGGCGCCAATGCTGGAGCTTCAATCTGGAACTGTTTTCGGTGTTATCAATCAACAGGGGTATGCCTAAAGTCGTACTAGGTCAATTCTTTTAGACTTTATTTACTCAAATTAATTAATTAATTACTTAATTAGGCAAAGATCTTTAAGTCATTAATTTATTTAATCTTATCATAAGTCAAACAAACGGTCATAGAATATATGCACAACAAATAATGCACAATTAGTCAAGTAGGCACAATATGATGCAATGATTGCAACCTAACCATGGCTCTAGTTCTCTAAAGTTCAGGATATGGTTCAGTCAAAGAGGGTCCATGGTTAATTGTCCGGATGCACCGCGCGGAAGCCTAACCGTGAAGGGTTGGCGTGAGTGGATGGGACACCGCGAGTTTTAGAAAGACTCGCTTCCATGGTTTGGTGAATTCAACAATCTCGGATGTACCCTTTGTTGCTCAGAGCGTTCAATCAGGTAGATGGAGCATGAATTCCCAGAGGGTTATGTCCATATGTAGAACACATATGGGTTTCAGAAAAGTGAGAAAAAATTAATCAGGAAGTAGGATCGAGCAAACAATACGAAAAACTGATCGAAATTAGAACGCATATTTCTGGCTCGGTATTGGAAGAATTTGGCGCCAGCAAACAGAGACTGGCGCCAGGTTTTAGCTGTAGCGCCTGGCGCCAATGCTGGCGTCTGGAGTTACGACTAAAATTCTGGCGCCAATGCTCTGGCCCCTGGCGCTAATTCCTACATGCCTCAGCAGCTTTCTATGCTCGATAAAATTTTCCAGTTTCGCGCGGTGTTATTTCGGTCCTAGTTGTGAAAGATATTTCTCAAATTTCCAACGTGTAAAATCCTATGTTTTTAACTCATTACAGATGGTCTTTCCAATGAGATCTTTTTTATTCATATGACAATAATGTTAATAAAAATTACGCACAAGAAATACTTAGAACGTTTCGAGTCTCATCCACTCATTCTAAATCATTGCCGAAACAAATTCAGGAATTAAATAGAAATCCTCCCCAGCGGAGTCGCCAAAAACTTTAGGGAATAATTTCAAGCGTTAATCCCCTAGCTTGAACCCCACTGTGATCATACACTAAAGTACGGTGGCGTCCAAGAAGATAGAGCAAAAGAGTCGCCAACAAGTTTTAGGAACTTGTAAACCGTTCACGAGGTGAAGGTTACACCCCTTAACGATCCAAGAGATCATCAACTCCATAAGGTCTTGAACCAAATAAGGGTTCGGGGATGAAGGTACAAATCCAACCTAAAAGAGATTGAACCTGCCCTAATAATAGGCCTCTACTTTATTCTGATCGTATTCATGTGCGCTTTCTGACTAACATACAATCAATAGGTTTAACCCTAAACCTGTTTATCTATGTTGGTTGAATTTAATGCACAAATAAATCTATTATTGGCGATCACTTGAATTATAATAAAATTAACCCTAAACAAGATTATTAATTATCTTATTAAGCGTGATTACAAGTACCAATTCCCTTTAAACATGCATAAAAGTGTGATCAAGCAATAAAAATAAATATATCAAGAAACATAATAATAATTATAAAAATAATAATAATCATAAAATAATCATGTTAAAGCATAATAATAGCAAGATCCTAGGCATAATACTAACAAGATTAATAACAAACTCTAGCATGTCACTAAACAATAAAAATCAAGTCTTTAACCCTAACATGATACTAACAATCATAAATATTTGGAAGAACATAGGAAGCATCGTAACAATCATATTTGATATTTAAGTTACCCTAGACATGACATTAGGAAAGAAAACAACAATCTAAACATGATTTCTACTTCATAATATCAAAAAAACCATTAAAGCACTTACTTTGATGCCTGTACCTCTTTCTAATAACAAAATACACACGTTAGTAACTTCAAGGAAAATAATAATCAAAACAATTAAATTAATAATAATTGAAATAGAGATTTGGGACCAAACCTCAGAAATTAAACCTTTCACGTATAGGGCGAAGGCAACTTCGAATATGGCTAGGTGTTTCTAGATCTAATGAATGCGGAATTTGAATTTGAGAAAAGCTAGTTTAGAAAAAGAGAGATAGAGATGGAGATAGAGTAATCAAGAGAACTTGATGAGAGTTGGTGAATGATTATTGCAGAGAATGAGAGAGAATTGAAAACTGGTTGTAGGTGAGTATTAATTAAAAATGGTTTTTTTATGAAATCTGGTTATCGTAAATGGAGTTTTTAATACGTTATTTATAGAGAAAATCAACCAAAAAGATAAAATATATCGAAACAGAGTCTGACGCACAAAAAAAAACGAACCAGCGCCAACGCTGGCTGTTGGCGCCAAGCGTAGCGCCAGGCGCTACAGCTGGCGTTTGGCGTTGATTTCAGAATTTTCACGCATTTTCTTAAAAATCAGATAAAAATAGTCGTACAGGAGGATAAAATTGTATTTCCTTCAAAAATGCTCTTTGATTTTAATTAAAACTCTGAAAAGTCAACGAAAGTCAATTTATCAATGCTAATTGAATTAGGAAATGAAAAGAACCTTCTAGAAGAATCTAGAAGACTAAAACCATTACTAATTGCATTAGGAATGATAAATCATATTAGGCCCTCCCCTTGATCATTGGGCCGCATATAAGGCTCAAACCGGGCCCAGTTTAGTAATTTGGCCATAACTTCCTCAATATTCATCGGAATTGGGCTTATAATATATCGTTGGAAAGCTTCTTGTCAGGCCCCATCAAATACACTACTGTTGGACCCATATCATGGACCAAACAAATTGGATTGGCTGTTTTCTTAAGATCAGTTTTCAAAAACAGAGAGAAGAGAAAAGAAATTAAAACTATCCGCAACACTAGACTTTCCACACTTTCACTTCATTCGATTATGATTCGACGTGAAAGGCACTCATCACTGGGTTGGGTTTTTTGGGGAGACACAAATGGGTGTCTACACCGACTTTCTCCGCCAAAAAAGAAAAAAATGAAAAGTCAAATGAAATATTGGATTTATAAAAACTTGGGAATAAAATCCATTAAATAATATAATTAATATAATAGCTATGTTAATTAAAAAAAGTCATTAGCAGACCCAAATTAAGTTTAAAACGCAATTTTTAGAAAGCGCGTACGATGAGGCAATTTGGCGCCAGCTGGCGCCACGCGTTTTTGGTGTAGCGCCAGGCGCTACACTTAGCATTTGGCGCCAGGCTATGGCGTCAGGCGCTAATAGTAGCGTCTGGCGCTAAATAGCGCTGGCTCCAAATCCTTCCAGATTAAAACTGCTCCGATTTCGTGCATAAATAGCCCCCTGCCCAGCCGATTTTTTTTCATAATTTCAGCAAATAAAATAATTCTTAGCTTTAGAAAAATAATATTATGTCTCTAGTCACCAAGACTTTCACCAACTAAACCCATGAATGGTGTCGGTCTCTTAATACCAAGGAAAGAAAAGAATTAGATGTATTTCACTTGGGGGGTATTTATGGTATCAAAGGAGTAGATCTTGACTTAGATTTTATTCATACCGCTCTAGAATATTGGGATGTAGATACTCATTGCTTTAGAATAGGGTATGATGAACTTAGGCCTTTGCCAGAAGAATTTGGTGCTATTTTAGGTTTTCCTGCAATAGATCTTGTAGTAATCCCTAGAATAGATGCATATTATTATAAGGATTTTGAACGCTTCTATCAAAAAATAGTAGATGGCAACAAAGTTAATTTGAAAGAATTTGCTCGCCATGATTTTGATAAACTTTACTCCGAATATTTTCATGTTTATGAAGAAGGGCTTTCTTAATTTGTATGCTTAATCAATTTTTTCTTACTAGTGGTAAAAAATAATGAGGGTCAATCAATTATAACCACCGTGCTAGAACAAGTTGAGTCAGGGAGAAATCCAATGCCATTGATAGTTGGAGAGACTATGATTAGTCTCGATGAATTAAAGAGGAACCCAAAAGCACCTTTCCGGGGCTTTCCAATTTTATTACAGGTAGAAAAATAATATTTTTAATTACAGAAAATCAAAAATATATTTTTGTATAGTAATAATAATTTATTTGCATTGTAAGTTTTTTTACAGATGTGGCTAATGGAAAGGCTGAAATTAATTAGCCCTCCAGACAACATTGAGAAGTATACTCCAAATTGCTTCGTGAGGAGGAAGAAACGCTTCTCTAAGATGGGGGCCACGAATGGAAGAAGGTCTTCGAATCCTGCAACTTTGCCATCAAGTTGGTCATCCCTTGGTGGAAAATAGAAAGGATGGTTGGTGTCAACAAGCAACCTTTCTGACGTCTTCCAAGCTTGTCCGTATGACTTTTTATTATCCCTGCAGGGTAAAAAGACAATACGGCCTACTTCAGACTATTCCTTCCGGAGATCTACGTCCTCCCTACGAGTTCCCTGTCTCCCAAGAAGTAGACAAACGAAGGCTTCACCTCCTTCTTTAACAAATGGAGAGAAACCTCAGCTAAGATGATCGAGGTGCCGAGTGAAAAAAGAGTCTGTAAAGGTTGTTCATCAAAAACCTTCAAGAAAAAATATTCCAAGCATCTCAAGTATCAAAACAATCTCCATACCTTCAAGGCCGTCTATGACATTGGAATCAATATTGAAGACGACCTGGCTAAGTTGAAAGCTGCCAACAATAACTCCAACAGTGGCTGGAAAGGAAAGAAGAACGACAATCCATCTTCTTCCAAAACCACCCACTCAAACAACGTTAGCACTTTATTTTTTTTTTTGCCGTGACATGGGAATTTACCCCGTCTGACGAGAGAAGTGTCCCGTGCCACGTCACCCCCTATCAAAAAAAAAATCCCGTGCCACGTCAGCATCTACCGTGGCACGGGAATGGCTGTCGCGCCACGAGAAACCCTACCGTGTCACGGCAAATTTCCACCGTGACACGGTGGAATTTAAAAAAAAAAAAAGCGTCAGTCAAGTCTTCCGTGTTAATTTGGTCCTCGCGTCAGTCATTTTGGTTATTGTTCACATGTCTAGCTATACGATCATACCACGATTCTTATAACATCACTTAGTCACTCACGAGTCAAGTATAGTCCACACACTTTCTTTATGTTCCGACTCGAGTCGTGCACCAGGTCGTTTATGATCGTATATTAGGTTCATGCACCCTTTTTTTTCGTCATAATAAAAAATGAGTGGAGTTTTCTCACCTGTTTTCAAATGTCTAATTTTTTTCCTTCCTTTCCTATCTTAAGCAATGAGTCAAACAATTAAGTGAATTATTTTATTTCACAGTACTTGTTCAAGGAACAGAGATAGATCAATACGGTTCGAGCCATTACCGCAACAATCTCTCAGATCTAATAGGCGTTCAAAGAGAACTTTGTTATCTCCGTTACTCATCACCTTTCAATGGCCACTAAAGAAGACATTGAGAACATCAACAAATCCATTGAGGCACTGTCTTCCATGATGCAAACCTTGCCACTAGGGTTACTACCATGGAACAAAACAAGGTCACTGTTTCCACCCTTGACAAACTGAAGGAACAAATGAGTAAGATTTTTGAGGATTTCACTTATGTGGAACGACCTCCCACTCCTTTGAATGTGAAGGACATACTCCCTGAAAAGTTCTCCACTACTGATATTCCAAGTTCAAGCATACTGACAATCTAATATTCCATTTGAAGGCGTTCTCTGCAACCATGGCTCTTAAGGGATTGGACGTAACACTATTCCCTACGGTGTTCCCTCTCTCCTTAGAACATGCTTGCCAACAATGGTTCTATTCCCTAGATGCCAAGCGTACTGCGACTTGGCAAGATGTCACCGAAAGTTTCATGAATCGTTACAAGTGTAACATTCAAACTAAAACTTCTGAACGTGAACTCTTCCATTCTCAAACAGAAAGAGAATGAAGGCTTCACCGCTTACCTGAACAGGTGGAGGGAAACAGCTTCACTCTTGGTAGATCCCCCCAAACAAAGAGAGATGGTTCGCCTCTTTATTCAAAATTTGACTCATAAATATAGGGAACATCTTAAATTTCTTCCACTGAACACTTTCGAAGCTGTATACGACATCGGCATCAATATCGAGGATGAGCTAATAAAGACTTCTGGTAGTAACAATAATAACACTTGGAAAAACAAGAAGAACGACCATCCTTCTTCTTCGTCTTCTAAGCACGAAAATACTACCAAACAATATAAGCAAGTTGATCTCAATGAAGTGTTAGCTCTTACTCCATTGCCCAAGAAGAAAAGAACTTACACTCCTTTAGGAATGACTTATGATGCGGCCTTTGATCGCCATTACAGTTAAGGCATGATCACACCTATTGGGCCATTTCCAGAGCCAAAACCTGAAGAAAGGAGCGCCAAATGCAATCCCAATGCCCATTGCAAGTACCATCAAGGAAGGGCCACACTACGGAGCAATGTTGGAATTTGAAGGACGTCATTCAAGACTTGATGGATGCAAATAAAACTTCCTGTCCCTCTAGGCGGCAAGAAGTAATGAATACAAGGCACACAGATCCTTCGTGCAAGATTTCATGCTTTTTTTTTATTCTTTTGTTTCGACCCTCTCCCCCAATAAGTCTTAGTATAGGTTCCCGTTATCCATGTGTCTATGTGTCACATTTCTTAACCTTCTTCATAAATGAGCATCTCTTTCTTACATTCGATCATGTGATTAGCAAAAAAAAAAAAAAAAAAAAAAATTGTCGAACTAAACACAAGGTACACCAATGATTTGAGACACCTTTGCAACCCTGTCATTCCCTATTAACCACTCAATCACATATTCCAGTTCTTCATCAAACCACTTTGAGCCTCGTCTAACGTTTGGCCTTCATTTCTTCAACCCACATTCACTCAACCCTGGGATTTGAAGATGTGTAATTGTATAACATTCAAAAAGCAAGTAAAAAAAAAAAGTAGCAAAGCAAAAATAAAACAATGTCTAAAGGCAAGTGTTCCAATGTCTTTGATATGAACACGTCTCAAATTGCGTCTCTCATCGAGTGCTTGGTACCGTGCCTGAGAAAACATGAATGCCAAGTGAGTGATGGACCGCATGATCTGAGATTGCCTACATTGATTCACAAGAATGAAAAAAAAAAAAGAAGAAAAACATATATATTGAAAATAAACTTGCAAAATTCAAAATTTTCAAATTCAAAATTACACATCTTGGGGATTCTCTCGAGTCTTGAGCCTTTTATCCCTTTCTTCCTTAAACCATTAACTTAACCACATTACAACCCTTGAAAGACCTCTTTGAGGTGTACATACACTTGTGCAAAGTTCGTTTAGAGCTACGTTCGGCTTGATTCTTAACGGATACGTAGGCAACCTCACATTGAGGTGCGGCCACATTCATATTCATATCCATGCATGATCGAGTCAAAGAATATCCAATGCTTATCCCTACCCATTTAGAGCTAGACTTGGGGGCTTTAACCCAAATCACATTAGCTTACCCAGGCCTGAAGAGTCATCATCTTTAACTCTTCTCACATCTCTTTCCATCTCTATAACTCTTGCAGCCAACCTTAGTATCACATTCACACACTTCACTCACACATCCATATCCATATCAATCATCCTTCCCTTTAAGAGCCCTTTATCATGAAATCTTGTTTCAACACTGTGCATGCTTCATCGTATTTAAAGACAAAATTCAGTAGAAGAAACATTGCATACTTGCTTAGCTTTCCTGACCTGAGAAATGTTCATTGTTTCGCATAAGAAACATTTATATGTCAATGATTTTTAATCATACAAAGCATATCGTGCTTAGCTCCTTGACCTAAGCAACGTTCATTATGCAATAATCACTATACGTGCTTAGCTTCCAGACCTAAGTGACGTTCAAAATCACTTCTTTACACCATATATGATGCTTAGCACCATGACTTAAGTTCATTCATCTATCGTGTCACATGATGTAATTGTCCTTAGCCTCCTGGCCTAAGAACATGCATCGTGCACACATTATTTTCAGGACAAACAATTCAATCCATACGATTCATTTCGTCTTGCTCAAGGAGGAAGTTCAAAACTTCTCTGCCTTTTCATTATTTTATTTTGGGGAAGTTCAAAAAACTTTTTCCAAGTTTTCATTGAAGGAAGTTCGAAAATAAAAGTTCAGTTTTCACATCTTTCTTTTCGGGAGAAAGTCGGTACCCTCCACTCATGACAAAAATTGACGGAAAATTTTTGCTTTTGCATCTTCGTTTGCTTGTGTCCACACACACACATATACACACACACTCACAAGTCATACACATGTCATGTCACATCAAGTCAAACTTGGTCAAGTTAGTGGTCAAGTCAATCACAGTATATACGAGTCCATTGGCAAATTTATTTTTGCAGGTCTTATCTACAGCCCACGTCCGGGGACCAGCGGACCATCTACAGTCCACGTCCGGGGACAAGCGGACCATCTACAGCCCAGGTCCGGGGACAAGCGGGCCACCATCATTTCATGACGCAAGGTTCTCGATACACAGAGACTTGCAATCTCATCATCTTTCGACTTTCTTCAAGCATGGAAAGTATTATCCGGTGGATTTTTCTTCAAGTATAGAAAAACCGCCAAGTCAGCTTTCCTCAGGCTTGGAAAGCGTTATCGGTGGATTTTTCTTCAAGTATAGAAAACCGCCAAGTCGGCTTTCCTCAGGCTTGGGAAGCGTTATCGGTGGATTTTTCTTCAAGTATAGAAAACTGCCAAGTCGGCTTTCCTCAGGCTTGGAAAGCGTTATCGGTGGATTTTTCTTCAAGTATAGAAAACCGCCAAGTCGGCTTTCCTCAGGCTTGGAAAGCGTTTTTGGTGGATTTTTCTTCAAGTATAGAAAACCGCCAAGTCAGCTTTCCTCAGGCATGGAAAGCATCATCAGTGGATTTTTCTTCAAGTATAGAAAACCACAAAATTCCTTTGTCGGCTTTCCTCAAGTATGGAAGGCATTAGCGGTGGATTTCTTCTAGCATAGAATGACACCAAATTCGTTCGTCGACTTTCCTCAGGCATGGAAAGTATTATCCGGTAGCTTTCTTCAGGCTTAGAAAGGTACCAAACTCTTCAGTCGGCTTTCCTCAAGCATGGAAAGCGTTTCAACCAATGTCACTCGGTAGATTCCTTCAAGCTTAGGAAGCTGCCAAATTCGTTTGTCACCGACACACTAGTGCCAGATACGTATTCTATCCCGTTACTCTTTTATCTGTGGAATTAACATTTTTCTGCAGGTATCGGCGTATACAGAATGATTTAGGATCGCAGAACGTCTTAAATCATTCTCCGTCCCTATCGACTACTTTGACTATCGTTTTCGAAACTAACGTTTCTACAAACTCAGTCAAAGTGGGGGCTTCTGTAGACACCTAAAATGTCTCCCCAAAACCAAACCCGATGATAAATACCTTTCACCGCCTCTATTGGTCGGGTTTAGTATTTTAATCCCGAGAGTGCTTAAAAAATCGTATTTTATTAAATTCATACCTTTGAAAGGTCCATGGATTAGTCTTGATGTTTGGTAAAAGCATAGTTTTAATTTTAGCCCAAGCTTATTAATTAATTTTTAAGCCCAAACCTTTTTATTTTATTATTTTATTATTTATTTTTGGCCCAAACATTTTATTTATTTTTTATTTTATTATTTTCTTATTTTAGCCCGAATAATAAAAGTCAGAAAAAGGCCCGAAATTATCAATCGGCACTTAAAAGCCGAAAGAAAATTAGGGTTAAAAATGAATTTAGACGGAAAAATGGCACTGGAACTGACCGTGTCACGGTACAGCCTAACCGTGTCACGGGAACCCTTCCCGTCTGATGGGGGGACTTCCATTGACACGGGAGGTCTGTCGTGACACGGGAAGTTCCGTGTCCTTTCCGCGTAAACCTTAATGCGTTTTCCGTTCCGTTTTCTGAAATTTCCCGCGTCACTCCAAAACTGTACCGTGTCACGGGAATATGTACGCCTGACGGTACTGGTCTAACCGTGTCACGGTACAGTCTGACCGTGTCACAGGATAATTTTTTAGGGTTTTTATCATTTTAGGGTTCCGTGTGCTCCTTCAGCACATTTCCCTATAAATACCCCCTCATTTCAGATGTACGGGGCAACCAGAATTTTGTTATTCTTATTTTCTCTCTTCTATGCTATTAACCTAAACACTAGCCTACCCTTTTTACTTCAAAATTCCTTCTTCAAGCACTCAAAGGAGTCCATATTTTACTTGAGGTTCTGTCCTTAAGCCAAGGCGTGAAAGGTAGAATCGTTTGAGGGTTTGGCCCCAAAATCAACCTTATTTTATTTAATTTAATTTAGTTATTGTTTTATTATTTCCTTGAAGTTACTAACTCATTTATTTATTTTGTAGTTGCAAGCAAACAGATTCAAAGTAAGGATCGTGCTCTTTTATTATTATTATTATTTTTCTAACAATTTTACGTTTTTGGAATTGGTGATTAATTTGGTTTTAATATTAATGTTTATTCTATTATTTATTGATCACCATATTGCATGTTGAAGGGAATGTTGTAATTGAAAATCATGACTAATAAGATAATTTGGACAATCGGTTTAGGATCCCTTTTAATCTTATTATTAATTGAAGTGATCACCAAATTTTTAGAATTATGTGTGCATTAATTTTGAAACCAATTTAGTTAAATAATAGTTTGGAGCAAATTGAATCTTTGTTTGTATGCCTTTGAGATCGCAGGAATGCTTTTCAATATAAGAATCGAGTAGAGGCCAATACGGGCGAATGTGACTCCATGACTCACTTCGTACCATCATCCCCGATCCTCCTTTCGTGGTTCCGAACCATATGGAGTTAGTAATCTTATGGATTATGAATGGGGTGTAACCTTCACAGGTCAATCGTTGTTGCCTATCGTTGTCCCTTATCGTGGTTGCCTTTTTTATGATCCGTGAACGGTTTACAAGTTCCTTAAAAACTTGTTGGCGGCTCCCTACTTTATTTGTCCCTAATCGTAATGTCAATTCCACTTCCTATGAGTGCCAAGCATATTAACACATGCTTTTAACGTAGGCGCACTTCGAGCGATGACTACACCGCATTCGATCGATTAAATGCAAAAGTTCTTATAACTCCTATTGGACCATTTGGGGGACCCACCAGTAGAAAAGAGGTCGGCTAATTGGAACCCCAATGCACACTGCAAGTATCACCAAGGTAGGGGCCATCTCACCAAAAACTGTTGGAAGCTTAAGGAAGCTATCTAAGACTTAATCGACAACAACAAGCTGCCGTTGCCCCTAGCCAGTAAGAAGCCAAGTGTTGATAATGCACCTCTCGCTCATGCCTTGGCTATCTCTGATAAGGAAAACGAGGTTGAACCCTCGTCTCTCATTAAACCTGTCAAAGAAATCCATGTCATCGAAGAAGAGGAGGAGATCTTTTTCGACGCCATGGATAACCTTCCAGAACCAGCAAGCAAAGAGGACATACAATCGCACATTGTCTATGATGGAAGGATCGCACTTGCTACGTGAAGCTCTCAAAGTTGTAAAAGAACTTCAGCAGAAATATGACGAGGTTCCACCCTCGAAAAGTAAACCCAAGAGAGAATTCACACCCATGGGAATGACCTATGATGCTACTTTTGATCATCTCTATGATCAAGGACTAATCAAACCTATTGGTCCTACAGAGGATCCAACACCAGAACATCGATCTTCAAGGTGGGATCCCAAGTCCTACTGCAAGTACCATCAAGGAAATGGTCATACCACAAATGAATGCTACAGGATTCAAAACCTCATTCAAGATCTTGTGGAAGCCAATAAGATCTCATTACCTCTAGCTAGCAAGGGAACGACTTATGGGTCAAAGTGTTTTCCTCTATAAGTCACTGAAAAAACCCAAGAAGAGTAATAGACTCTACACTCCAATTGGGATCCCATATGTACAAATGTTCGAAATGCTCTCCGAGAGTGGCGAGATCAAACCTCTCGAACCGAGATCATTCGAATCATTGAAAAGGACAAATAGATACTGCTGTCAGTATCATCAATCAGGGGGTCACACCATCGAAAACTGTTTTAAATTTAAGGATTTAATTCAGAAAATGATTGATGAAAAGAAACTAATACAAGTTCCACAAGAAGACGATGCAAGCATTAATGGAGTTTGGGACAGTGATGAAGAAGACGTCTACTTAAAAGACATAGTAGGATCTCCACCGTCTGTGTCATACACCATGGATGACTTTTGGGCTGAAGAAGACTCATCGATAGATGTCCTCACAAGATCCGGGAGAATGCAACCTCCCATTTCAATACAACCCATGCCAACCACACATCAAGTTTCCCATACCTATCATTGAAGACAATGATATCGTCAAGCAGTTTAAAGAAAACAAAAGTTGAAATGAACGTATGGAAACTTTTGGCGACATCCCGAGAACATAGGTTGGTTGTAATGAATTCCTTGGACAAAATAGGGATAGATTCTGACACCACTCCTGAGAGGTTGGATAACTTCCTCATGAGTGATCTTCCTAGTCCAATCAATTTGATCACCTTTTCTGACAAGGATTTACCTCCAGAAGGTGACAAACATTACAAGGCATTAAACCTCACGGTAGTTTGCAAAAGAATGAATGTCCCTATGACTCTTGTAGATAATGGATCGGCCATCAACGTCTGTCCACTTAGAACTGCGAGGATGCTAGGCATAAGGGATGAAGATTTAACTCCGTCTACACAAGGAATAAGGGCCTATGACAACACTCGTCGTCAAGCTCTTGGTAAAATTACCATGAATATAACGGCGGGAGCAATAAAAACATGCTACTACTTTCCAAGTGGTAGACATTAAAGCTTCATTCAACCTACTATTGGGATGCCCTTGGCTTCACGACCTAAAGGTCGTCCCCTCATCTCTCCACCAACAAGTAAAATCTATAGTTGGGGGAAATCCTATCACCATCAATGCTTCACCTATGAGGATCAAGTCCATAGAAAACCCAATAATTAATGTGAAGCACGACGAGGATGATGAAGATTTATGGGGCTTTATCCAGGAGGATGAAATGACCCCTCTTTGCCATGACCCCCATTCCAACATGATTGTAAATGCTATTCTGAAGAAACAAGGACATTTTCCAGGGATAACCCTAGGAAAAAAGAAGGGAATAGCAAAACCGCAGGAGTCACCTGGCCTCCCTAAGTTAGACACTTTCGGACTTGGTTTCGAACCGACTCGGAAAGATCTCAAGCGAGCCCAGGAAAAATCAAAGGCACGTAGAGACGCTCGCACTCAAAAGAAGGCAATCCCAATGGATCAGTACCCTCTTACACTTAATGGTCAATTTATAAAAGAAGGAGAGGACTATCCATGCCATGAATTTCCCGAGCCATTTGTTGTAAACGGCGTAAGGTAGCCGGGATTTGAGATTATCTTGGATTGTTATTTCATAGATGAAATCCCAACTCTTGTCCATAAGGAGAAAGCACCCCCATGCTTTGACTTTAACGTCATGGGATTACTATTTGGGCGAGAAAAGAATGGGCCAACTTACAAAGAGGATAACTCCTCGCTCATTCAAACAGTCCTACAAAGTGAAAACTTCGATCCCTCGAAGCTAATCACTCCAGCGGAAGGATCACTACAAGGGTGGCGCAAGACCGTCAAGGTGACTACTCTAAGTGGAAGAAAGATATCTATCACGACAGGGAAAGGACCAATGTTTGAAGATTCGTCTGAGTCAGAGTCTGAGTCGGAGTCTCTACCTATAGAGTCATCTAGATCTTTAGTAGTAGCACCTTCCCCCTCTATCTCCTCTCCTAGAATAGTTAGTGATCAAGTCCCTGAGGACATATCACTCTTTGATGTAATGATCTCAGAGTACAATAATATTTCTTCTTCTCCTTATTTCTTGTGTTCTTCTCTAACCCAAGATGACGAGCATTGCTTAACTAATAATGAAAAAAGACAAAGAACTTATTAAAGCAATGGAAACACTCGAAAAGAAAACACCGGTAATTGAAGAAACTAAGACGGTTGATATCTCAAATGATTCAACCAATAAAAGAGAAGTTAAAAATCGGACTAACACTTAATGAACAAGAAAGAACCGATTTAATTAACTTACTTAAAGAGTTTATCGATGTATTTACTTGGTCATACGAAGGTATGTCAGGCATTAACAGAGAAATAGCTCAACACACTATACCACTAATTCCAGGAATGAAACCTGTAAAACAAAAGTTACGTTGAATGAAACCCGACGTAGCTCTTAAAATAAAAGAATAGGTCCAAAAAAAATAACTGCAGGTTTCATCAAGGTATCCAAATACCCTGAATGGGTCGCCAATGTTGTCCCAGTTCCGAAAAAGATAGAAGGGTAAGAATATGTGTCGACTATCGAGATCTAAATAAGGCAAGTCCAAAGGACGACTTCCTTTACCACACATCGATATTCTAGTTGATAACACGGTCAATCACGCGCTTCTCTCGTTCATGGACTGATATGCATGTTACAATCAGATTCTCATGGCAGAAGAAGACATGGAGAAAACAACCTTCATAACACCATGGGGCACTTACTGCTACACGGTAATGCCATTTGGGTTGAAAGACGCGGGTTCTACTTACCAACGTACAACAACTGCCTTACTCCATGACATGATGCATAAAGAGGTCGAAGTATATGTCGACGACATGATTGTGAAATCGAAAGACCTTCTAGGCCATCAAGTAGCCTTAAGGAAATTTTTCGAAAGGCTAAGAAAATACAACATGAGGTTTGAACCCATCTAAGTGTGCTTTTGGAGTCACCTCAGGTAACCTTTTGGGTTATGTCATAAGTTCTAGAGGAATAGGGATAGACCCAACCAAGATCAAAGCAATCATGTCGATGCCACCGCCCAAAACTGAGAAACATATTCGAGGATTTATTGGCCGGTTGCAATACATAAGTAGGTTCATATCAAAATTGACGACGATATGTGAACCAATCTTCAAAAAGCTTAAGAAGAATGTACCAGTAATATGGGATAACGAGTGTCAAAAAGCCTTTGAAAAGATCAAAGCCTATCTCGCAAATCCTCCTGTATTAGCACCAGCACTTCCCGGAATACCTCTTAGGTTGTACTTGACAGTCACCAAAGAGACAATGGGAGCTATGCTATCACAAGAAATAGAAGGCAAAGAAAACGCAATCTACTATCTAAGCAAGAAGATGCTCGAATATGAAGCACGCTATACATCACTTGAGAAGTTGTGCCTCGCCTTGGTGTGGGCCACAACCAAGCTTAGACATTACATGCTAGTGCATACCGTCTTTGTAGTCTCTCGATTAGATCCACTCAAGTATCTATTCGAGAAATCTACACTCAATGGACGCATATCGAGATGGATAGTCAATTTAGCTTAGTTTGATGTAAGGTTTATGCCGCAAAAAGCTATTAAAGGATCTGTGGTGTCAGACTTTCTAGCGGACTTTCCAATAGAAGACTTGACGCCAATACAGGACAACGAATTTCCAGATGAAGACTTGATGGTCACTGAAGATGATACTTGGACCTTGTACTTCGACGGAGCCTCAAACCAAAAGGGATGTGGCGTTGGAGTATTACTAGTGTCACCTAAAGAAAAGCATGTCCCAATCTCCATAAAGCTTGACTTCGATGTTACCAACAAACGCTGCTGAATTTGAAGCATGCGTGGTAGGTCTTGAAACAGCTTTGGCATTGGGAGTAAAAAAGTTAAGGATATTCGGTGACTCTTCATTAATCATCAATCAAATATCTAAAAGGTGGAAAGTAAGGAGTGAAAGTCTAGCCCCTTACCAAACCTATCTGGAAACTCTTACTGATCAGTTAGAGAAGGTAGAATACACATATCTACCTAGAGAAGAAAATCAATTTGCTGATGCTTTGGCAATATTAGCCTCGATGGTTAGGATTCCCACAGAAATCGAGCAAATGCCTCTTACTATAGAGAAAAGACACAAACCAGCATACATCCAGGCTATAGAAGATGATGAAGTAGTCCAAGACGAAGAAGAAGAAGAACCGTGGTACACGGATATACTCAATTATGTCACCAAAGGAGAATACCCTCCCCATGCTGACAAAAGAGCAAAAACGAGCATTAAGACTCTTGGCTTCCCAATAAGTACTCATAGACAACGAGCTACATAAAAGGGTACCTAAGGGCCGAGCTCTCTTATGTGTAGGAAAAAAGGATGCACAAAGAGAAATGAGAATAGTCCACGAAGGAATCTGTGGCACTCATATAAATGGCAAAATGTTAGTCCAAAAGATAATGCGAGAAGGATATTATTGGACTACAATGAATAGGGATTGCCATCAATACGTAAAAAGATGCCCTAAGTGTCAAATCTATGCCAATTTACAACATGTTCCTCCATCCTTGCTCTACACCTACACGTCACCATGGCCATTCTCTACATGGGGAATTGACATCATCAGCAAAATCACTCCCCCAGGAAACAGGAGGCCACGAATATATCCTAGTAGCAATTGATTTACTTCACAAAGTGGGTCGAAGCGCAATCATACGCTAAACTCACTACAAAAACATGTAGCACTCTTTATCGAGAGAAATATTATTTGTCGATACGAAGTCCCACATGAAATGATAAGTGACAAAGGAACTCACTTTCAAGCCGAATGTGAAGAATTGCTAGAAAAATATGGCATTCAACATCATCATTCTTCCCCTTATAGGCCTCAAGAAAATGGAGCAGTCGAGGCAGCTAATAAAAATTTAAAGACTATCATCGAGAAAATGACGAAAAATTATAAGTATTAGCCTGACAAACTTCACTTCGCATTGTGGGGTTATTGCACGTCAATTCGCACATCAACAGGAAATACGCCATTTTCCTTGGTATATGGACTGGATGTCGTACAACCTGTCGAACTAGAGATTCCATCTCTACGCATCGCGTTAGAGAGTAAACTCGATGAAGTTGAATGGACTAGGGCAAGATATGAAAGTTAATTCTACTCGATGAAAAGCGACTAGAAGCTCTACATCACACTCAGTGTTATCAAACTCGTATGGCTAGGCATTTTAATAAGAAGGTCAAGACAAGAAACATCAAAGTAGGAGACTTGGTGTTAAAAGCACTAAGGAAAAAATGTTTTAGATCCAAGGGGAAAATTTAGACCTAATTGGTCTGGACCCTACATTGTCAAAACAATCCTGTCAGGAGGTGCAACAAAACTAGTTGATATGGATGGCAATGAGTTCTTGAACATGACAAATCTTGACCAACTTAAGAAATACTACCCATAATTACTTGAGTAGGATACTCAAGAGAGCTACGTTTGGCCTGATTCCTTAAGAAAGGATACGTAGGCAACCCTTTACGGGTGCGGCCACTTTATTTTTTTAAAAAAATCTCGCATTCCAGAAATAATTTAAAATTCGACAGAAGATAGGCGAAATATCGGCGTCGCAGAAAATACTCTAGCGCCAGCCGATGATTTCTAGCGCCAGACGACGGCGTCCATCACCTGATGCCAGACTGCCGCGGCCAGCGCCAGTCTCGAAATGGTTGCGCCAATTCACAGTTAAAATTCTGGGAACATTTCGGTGTTTTTCGGAAAATTTTCGACTTCCGTACTCGAAAAATTTCCGGAAAATTATTTTTTTTTCGGTTTTCATTGCTTTTAATAAAATAAATTTAAAGTAAATAATTTAATTAAAAGCTGAAATTTCATTAGTAAAATAAAATTACATTATTGATGGAATTTAAATAAAGCTTAAATAAATTAACTTTAAATAAATAAAATAAGCTAAGTCTAATAATTGAAAATTAAGCAATGCTCTTAATCTTCTTTTTCTTTCCTAGCCCTTTTCCAATTTTTGTCTGCTTCCTCCTCCTCATCCATAACCTTAGCTAGTAGGCATCCTTTAGAGGACCTACATTCAATCTTGGAGTAGATAGTTTCCCCTTCATCTAGGACTCCATGCTTCTTTTCTACCCAAGCTTTTTTCTCTGTGGTGTCAGCTTTCCTTTTTCCCTTATCTTTTGTAGTACTTTTCTTCCTAGGCATTGCAGGTGTTTTGAACTCAACTCTTTCACCCAAGCGTCCTTAACAGGAATCACCTTGTCACCTAGACGACTCTTCACATCAGTTTTACCCTGATTTTTCTTCAAGTCCTTTGAAGGTTTCTTCAGCAGCCACTTCTTCACATCATTGGGCAAGGAAGGAGGAACCTTTTGGGTAATTACTTCCCATAGAGGTCTGGCACTCCAATAAGCATCAAATTTTCCTTCTGCTTGAGGATTTCAAGCTCCCTATGGTCAGTCTCAACTTGAATGTTGCATTTGTATCTATCAACGAAAGCGTTTGCTATGGACTCCCAAGTGGAGGTCTTTTCTTTCTCGAGAGAAAAGAACCATTGTTGGCAAACGGTATCGAGAGATAGTGAGAACAGAGAGGGGAAAACCTTTTTATCGATACCCTTAATACTCATTATTGTCTCGAAGGCTCTTAGATGAAAATAAGGGTTATCGGTTGCTTTGAATTTCGGGATGTCGTTGGCATTGAACTTCTGCAGAAGAAGATCTTTGTCCACCGAGACCCCTTGTGAACTAATCCCTTGAAACTTGTAGTCGCTAGATAGCTTGCTTAGACTCTCTTGCATGAGGTCCATCTGTTGTTGTTTCACAGGATCATCGATCTTGAGTGTTAGGAGCTTCAGTGCCTCAGTCACGGTAACCAGTTGGTTCCTAAGCTCGTTGACTTCTTCTTGTGTTGCCATTATTTTCCTAGCTTTCCTCTTACGAGCTATGGGTTTGTCGAAAAGTTGGACTTGTATGATAATGTTGTCTTTGATTAACCGTCCTTCCTTTCTTGACCACTCGCTGTAATTTAAACCATTTTGCGTTTTTAATTACTTGACTCAAATCGACTTGACTTTACGGTTTTTAAGAGGAAAAATTAAAAAAAAATGGGTGCATATTTTTGGCAAAAATAATGTATATATTTTTAGGGAACTAAGTATATTTTTTAAATTGGAGGATTAATATCCGACTTACCCCCCTAAAACAAATGACGGAAAAAACGCGCATATAAGACTCTCTTAGACATGGTCAAAGTGTGTGTATTGGTGTGTGCGTTGAGTGTAAGTGACATGTTTGGACTCTTGTGTAAGACCATGGGACTTAGTGCCTAGACTCAATTAATGACTTAACAAAAATGTTATTGATAGCGAAATTTAACCGAATCAATTAGCAAACTGGTTAATTAGACACTAGGTGATGACTCGATCAATAATCCGAACTGTCGTCAAAAACGACAGGACTGGCGCCTCTCTTTGTAGTGTAGTGCCAGACGACAGAGCTGTCGCCAGGCGCCACACTCCACAGAGTGGCGCTACAGTCCTGACTTTGGCTCCATTGCTAGAGCTTCAATCTGAAACTGTTTACGGTGTTATTAATCAACAGGGGTATGCCTAAAGTCGTACTAGGTCAATTCTGATTAAAATATTAGACTTTATGTACTCAAATTAATTAATTAATTAATTAATTAGGCAAAGTTCTTTAAGTCATTAATTTATTTGATCTTAACACAAGTCAAACAAACGGTTAAGAGAACAATATATATATGCACAACAAATAACGCACAATTAGTCAAGTAGGCACAATATGATGCAATGAGTTTGCAACCTAACCATGGCTCTAGTTCTCTAAAGTTCGGGATATGGTTTAGTCAATAGAGGGTCCATGATTAATTGTCTAGATGCACCGCGCGGAAGCCTAACTATGAAGGGTTGGCGCGAGTGGATGGGACACCGCGAGTTTTTAGAAAAAAACTCGCTTCCATGGTTTGGTGAATTCAACAATCTCGGATGTACCCTTTGTTGCTCAGAGCGTTCAATCAGGTAGATGGAGCATGAATTCCTAGAGGGTTATGTCCATATGTAGAAAACACATGAGTTTCAGAAAAGTGAGAAAAACTCAACCAGGAAGTAGGATCGAGCAAACAATGCGAAAAACTGGTCGAAATTAGAACGCATATTTCTGGCTCGGTATTGGAAGAATTTAGCGCCAGCAAAAAGAGATTGGCGCCAGGTTTTAGCTGTAGCGCCTGGCGACAAAATTGTCGTCTGGCGCTACAGTTAAAATTCTGGCACTAATACTCTGGTCGCTGACGCTAAATCCTACATGCCTCTGCAGCTTTCTGTGCTCGATAAAATTTTCCAGTTTCGCGTAGTGTTATTTCGGTCCTAGTTGTGAAAGATATTTCTCAAATTTCCTACGTGTAAAATCCTATGTTTTAAGTCATTACGGATGGTCTTTCCATTGAGATCTTTTTTATGCATATGACAATAATGTTAATCAAAATTATGCACATGAAATACTTAGAACGTTTCGAGTCTCATCCACTCATTCTAAATCATTGCCAAAATAAATTTTAGGAATTAAAATAGAAATCCTCCCCAGTGGAGTCGCCAAAAACTGTAGGGAATATTTCAAACGTCAACCCCTAGCTTGAACCCCACCGTGATCATACACTAAAGTGCGGGTGGCGTCCAAAGGGAAAGAAGATAGAGCAAAAGAGTCGCCAACAAGTTTTTTTAGGAACTTGTAAACCGTTCACGAGGTGAAGGTTACACCCCTTAACGATCCAAGAGATCGTCAACTCCATAAGGTCTTGAACCAAATAGGGGTCAGGGGATGAAGGTACAAATCCAACCTAAATGAGATTGAACCTGCCCTAATAATAGGCCTCTACTTTATTCTGATCGTATTCATGTGCGCTTTCTGACTAACATGCAATAAATAGGATTAACCCTAAACCTGTTTATCTATAGTGGTTGAATATTAATGCACAAATAAACCTATTATTGACGATCACTTGAATTATAATGAAATTAACCCTAAACAAGATTATTAATTATCTTATTAAGCGTGATTACAAGTACAAATTCCCTTTAAACATGCATAAAAGGTGTGATCAAGCAATAACAATGAATAACAAGCAACATAATAATAATAAAACAATTTATAATCATGATAATAATAATTACAATCATAAAATTATAATCATAATCAAAACAATTATAAAAATAATCATGAATCATGTTTAAAGCATAATAATAGCAAGATCCTAGGCATGATACTAACAAGATTAATAACAAACCCTAGCATGTCACTAAACAATAAAAATCAAATCTTTAACTCTAACATGATACTAACAATCATAAATATTAGGAAGAACATAAAAGGCATCATAAGCGATCATTACTTAGTATTAAAGTTACCCTAGACATGATACTAGGAATCAAAATAACAATCTAAGCATAATTTCTACATAATAACAATTAAACCATTTAAAGTACTTACTTGGATGCCTCGTACCTCTTTCTAATAACAAAATACACACGTTAATAACTTCAAGGAAAATAATAAGCAAAACAATTAAATTTAAATAATTGGAAAGAGAGATTTGGGACCAAACCCTCATAAATTAAACCTTTCACGTCTAGGGCGAAGGCAACTACAAATATGGCTAGGTGTTATCTAGATCTAATGAATGCGGAATTTTTATATGTGAGAAGCTAGTTTAGAAAAAAAGAGGAGAGAAAGAGTAATCAAGAGAATCTTGATGAGAATTGGTAGATTGTAGATGAATGAAAATTTGTTCGAAAATGGAGTTTTTAGCACGTTATTTATAGAGAAAATCAGCCAAAAAGATAAAATATCAAAATAGAGTTTCTGGCGCATATAAAACGATGTTGGCGCCAACGCTGGCTATTGGCGCCAGACGCCAACATTAGCGCTAGGTGCCAATGCTACCGCCAGACGCCAAGCGTAGCGCCAGGCGCTACAGCTGGCGTTTGGCACTGATTCAGAAATTCACGCGTTTTCTTAAAATCAGATAGAAATTGCCATACAGGAGGATAAAATCGTATCTTCCTAAAAAAACTTTCTTTGATTTTAATTAAAACTCTGAAAAGTCAACAAAAGTCAATTTATCAATGATAATTGAATTAGGAATGAAAAGAACCTTCTGGAAGAATCTAGAAGACTAAAACCATTCCTAATTGCATTAGGAATGATAAATCTATATTAGGCCCTCCCCTAGATCATTGGGCCACGTATAAGGCTCAAACCGGACCCAGTTTTAGTAAATTGGCCATAACTTCCTCATTATTCATCGGAATTGGGTTTATAATATATCGTTGGAAAGCTCTTGTCATGCCCCATCCAAATACACTACTATTGGACCCATGTCATGGACCAACCAAACTGGATTGACTATTTTTCTTAAAATGAGTTTTCAAAAACAAAGAGAAGAGAAAAGAAATTAAAACTATCCGCAACACTAGACTTTCCACACTTTCACTTCATTCGATTATGATTCGACGTGAAAGGTACTCATCACCGGGTTTGGTTTTGGGGAGACACAAATAGGTGTCTATAGAAGCCCTCACTTTGACTGAGTTTGGAGAAACGCGAGTTTTGAAAACAAAAGTCAAAGTATCGATAAGGACGGAGAATGATTCAGAACGTTCTGCGATCCTAAATCACTCTTGTAACGCCGATACCTGCAAACTAGCGTTAGTTAAATAGATAAAAGAGTTAAAAGACGCGTATCTTGCACTCTCGAGCACACGTCTCTAATGGTAACCGATTTGTTGCTGCATCATTCTTTTGATGACCTCCTGCCAAGAGAATGGCATCCTGCTTGAAAACCGCTACGCTTGTAACTACCTCCAATATAGAAGATTGCTTCGCTTGAAACTATCCTCTTCCGCTTTGATAACATTCCATGTTTAAGGGAATACTATCGAAGATTGATTCGCTTGAAACAATCCTCTTCCGCTTTATGACCATCCTCCACGTCTAAGGGAACATGATCAAAGACAACTTCGCTTGAAATCACCTTCAATTGTTTTTTGAAAACTTTCCACAATCTAGGGAACGTCATCCTGCTGTTTCGATGTTCACTCGTCTCTGAACAAAGAGCTTCTTTTTTGAATATGTTCACGTGCCTCTGAACAAATAGCTTCTTTTTT